>NW_026900670.1:0-19673 GCF_033783945.1 Neopsephotus bourkii
TCTGTATGGTCCTAGTTTCTGAGCAAAGACCCCCAAGGCTATTCCTTGTTTTTCATAGGAATATAGCCAAAATGGTTTAGTCACATCCGGAAGTCCCAGAGCTGGAGCTCTCATTAATTCTATCTTTAAATTTCTAAAAGCCTCCTCTGCTTTATCAGTCCAGTCCAAAGAAGGAGGGTTTCCCTTCAACAGTTCATAGAGTGGTCTTACCAGAACACCATAATCATGGATCCAAAGTCTGCACCATCCTGTCATTCCCAGGAATGTCCGGAGCTCCTTGATGGTTGACGGTCGTGGAGTCTGGCAAATGGCTTCTTTCCTGGCAGTTCCAAGTTCTCTCTGTCCTCCTGTTATTTCATATCCTAGGTAGGAAACTCGGGTTTGGATTAGTTGGGCTTTTTGTCTGGATACCCGATAACCATTCAGTCCCAGAAAATTTAATAATTCAACTGTCCACTGGATGCATTCTTCCTTTGTTTCTGTAGCAATTAACAGGTCATCCACATATTGTAACAGAGTCCCCGTCTGAGTAGGTGGCTTCCATGATCCTAATTCTCATGCTAGCTGATTTCCAAAAATCGTTGGACTGTTTTTAAACCCCTGAGGTAATACTGTCCAAGTTAATTGAGTTTTTCTTCCTGTATCAGGATTCTCCCATTCAAAAGCAAATAAATTTTGGCTTTCTTTGGCTAATGGTAAGCAAAAGAAAGCGTCCTTTAAATCCAGGACGGCAAACTTTTTCTGATTTAATTTTAGTTTGGTCAATAACGTATATGGATTAGCCACCACAGGGTGGATGTCCTCCACTATTTTATTTATTGCCCTCAAATCTTGAACTAGCCTATAGCTTTTCCCATCTGCTTTCTTTACTGGTAAAATAGGAGTATTATACTCCGATTCACATTCCACTAATAACCCATATCTTAAAAATTTATCAATTATTTCTTTAATTCCCCTTCTATCTTGTATTCCTAGAGGATACTGTTTTATTCGAACTGGGCAGGCCCCCCTTTTTATTTCAATTTTAATAGGCAAAGCATTCTTTGCCTTACCTGGAATTTCTGATGCCCAAACTCCTGGATATACCTGATTGAGGATTTCTTCTACTTCGGGTGAACTGGATTTCTCGATTTCCTGTTGAATTAATGACACACTCATAGCTTCAATTAATTGGTCCTCTTTTACTTTTAGTTCTATTTCACCTCTTTTAAAGGTTATAATTGCCTCCAAATGTTCTAATAAATCTCTTCCCAGTAATGATTTGGGTGAATTTGGCATATATACAAATTTATGTACCCCAATTTGTTTTCCTATCTTGTATTTTAAAGGTCTTAGAAAGAATGCTTTTTCCTGACAGCCTGTAGCTCCCACAACCATTACAGACTCTTTTCCTTTTAATGTCAAATCTTAGTTCAAAACAGAATAAGTTGCCCCAGTATCTATAAGAAATTCCACTTCTTTCTCTGTGGCCCCTAGCCTAATTTTAACCAGTGGATCCGCTAGGGTAGATTCCCCAGGTCCCCGTCAATCTAATTCCAATTCAGTGGTCAATTGAGTCCGTTTTCCGTGCGGACATTCCCATTTCCAGTGTCCAAACTCTCTGCAGTTTGCACATTGATTCTGACTGAGGGGAGTTCTTTTATAACCCCCCTCTCTGCCTCGGCCACGACCTCTGCCTCTCATTCCCATTCCTCGGCCACGACCTCTCATTCCACTATATCCCTCATTCACTTGCCCCAGTGCTGCAATCGCAGCTGTTGTTACGACCTTTCCTAATATCTTTAACTTGTTCTCTATTCCTGTATACTTTCCAAGCCACTTCCAGCAACTTTTCCATATCCTTTATTTCAGTCACAGATAACTTTTGAAGCTTTCGCCTGATATCCTCCGATGACTGCCCCACAAAGGAATTTGCAAGCTGTAATTTTCCTTCCTCTGAGGAAGGATCCAGTGTGGTGCATTTTCGCATAGCTCCTCTTGAGCTTATCCAGAAACTCTGTTGGCGACTCCTTCGGCCCCTGTCTTATTTCAAACAGCACCGACCAATTTACCGCTTTAAGTATAGCATTTTCAAGCCCATATTTAATCCAATTCTGATATCTTTTCAAAGATGCATAATCTTCATCATAGTCCCAATTTGGAGCTGAGAGGGGAATATGATCTTCAACCCTCCCCTCTATCGCCCCTGCAGTAATCTGAGCATTTACCTGCGTACAAGCAGTTTTTATAACCAGTTGTTTTTCTGTCTCTGTTAATGCATCCAGGATTACATCTATATCTTTCCAGTCAGGATCCTGGCTTTTTACCAGTATCTCAAATTTCTTTGCTACCCCTATAGGGTCATTTCGATACTCTTTTGCAATTTGCTTCCAATTATCCAAATCCCCTAGAGAAAAATTCACTTTTATTTTGGTACGCCCCCCCGGTCCCATTGCTTCCCTCAGAGGAGCTTGCAGAACAGTCTTAGCTTTACTATGAACCCGGGAAGCAACAGGAGAGGAGGAAATTTGCTCTACACTTTGTTCTGGTTTTACGCTTTGTTCTTGTTTTACACTTTGTTTTGGTTTTACACTTTGTTCTTGTTTTACACTTTGTTCTTGTTTTACACTTTGTTCTTGTTTTACACTTTGTTCCTGCTCCTCATCTGAATCAGAGGACTCCTCCTCAATCCGAGGTGGTCTCTGCTCCGGTACTTTTGGGGAAACATAATCCTCTATTCTATCCTCAACCCTGTTATCCTCAGTTCGCTTCTTAAGTTTCAAACAAATTTCCCCAATATCACAACCAGAACAACATCTTTCCAATCTATTCCCTGCTTGCTTCCTTTCTCTTTCTAATGCTAAAACTAAAGGATCTGAAGGTGCTATATTAATTCCACATTCTTTCTGCCATTCCGGGTGATTTCGCAACGTGAAAAACATATCTGCATATATTACTTCATCCCATTTTCCCTGCCGCCTCAAAAACAACATTAATTGTAACAATGTATTATAGTTCAGAGTTCCATTTTTAGGCCATTTTTCCTGATCTTCCAAAATATACAAAGGCCACCACTGGTTACAGTATTTTATCAATGCTTTCTTATTTGCTGAGCCCCCAGGAGACCCTCCCAGTTCTTTCCAATGTGCCAAAATGCACCCTAAAGGACTCTTTTTCATAATCTCCTCACTCTGCTGATTTCCCATTATTAATCTCTCACTCACACACACACAACCCCACAGAAACACTCACACAGTTACAACAATTGAAACAGATACAGAGACTAAAATTCTATCAAACAGGCCACAATTAATAATACAGTTCACCGATACCAAAAACCACAAGACCAATATCAGCACTATAACAGGCCACAAACCAAACCAAATACCAAACACCTTTTAACCTTTTCTGCAAGACACCCCCTGTGTCTTGCAGGACCCAAACCACAGAAGCCCCCTGCTTCTTGTGGGTGTATACCGAACGGACGCTAGCAGCCGGGTATACGCCTTTACCTACGAGATTTCTTATCTCGATTTACGGAAGGCTTCCAAACCATGCGTACGCTTACCAAGCCAATTTACCAAACCAATTTACCAAACCAATTTACCAAACCAATTTACCAAACCGAGGTGCCCCCTGCACCTTACAGACTATACAAAAAAAAAGAATACCTTTTATGAGATGGTCCTTGTCTGCTCCCGCAGTGATCCGAATGAGTCGAGGGGTCCCTCCAGGAAAAATTCCCGAGGGCCCTAGGGAGCCCTGTCCTCAGCGGGTCCTGCAGCCGAGCAGAGAGGGTCCCATCTGGGGTGCCAAATTGATTCGGAGAAAACTCCAGGAACAAACTTGCCAACAAAGTTTTCAAGCTGACAAGCAGGTATTCTTTATTGCGGCGCCGGGAGACACGGGGGATAAATCCTCCTAACGTGTGTCTCTCTAATTGCCCCACAAGCTGTCCTTTTATAGCCCCTGGGCATACATACATATTCATGAGGCTACATATGGATTACATCATTTTCCAGAGAGTTCCCCGCATGCGTACAGAATTGTGGTGGTGGTCTCTGAGGGTCGTTTACTTCTTCCAACGATCTTCATCACTTCTGGCAGCCTTTGAAGCACGCGCAGTAGATGCTCATACCAGTTTAATTGGTTCGTTAGCACCAGAGACATAATAATCCTCCCATCCTCCTACTTATCTGTTAGTTCAACTGTAGCCCATCCTGGACACCTGCAGTTCCCAGATACCCCTTATCCCTGTGTCCTGTTTTTCTAGGCTGTTTTTTCTTAAAGCTATGTCAACTATAACGATTTATCTTGTGAGAATTCTCAGTATGTTCTCTAGCTGCACTCTCTCTATATATTTTTCTCAATGTATCCTGCACCTCAGTAATTTTCCATTGCTACTGTTACAAAGCCATCAAACTTAACACTACTTAAAGCTACTTCTAAAGATATGCCCCCCCTTGTCTCACTGGAGACAGAAAAATTAAAATCAATATATTTTTACCTGATAACAGTGGCTTTTTCTTGTATTTCGTGGATACTAACAATAGAGGCCAGGAAGAGCAAAAGAAATTAAAAAGCACATAGCAAGCTAAGATTGAAAGTAATTTTTTTATATGCTGAAAAGTTTTCTGTAAGCAGCAGCAGACTACGTTAGGTTAGTCTGTTTGGCTTGCACCACTTCTACAATGGTGTTATTTCACTGACTTTGGTGGGGCTACTAAACTGAAAATGAGGGGAGAACAGTAGCTCTGAAACACTCCATGGGTTTTTATGGTAGCATAAGGAATACAGTGGGAATGAGCCACCCTTAGGTAAAAAGCATAGAGGAAAACTCTGAATGATGTCACAAATATATCTTAGCCTATTCAATAATATGATGTGTTTCATAGAATCATAGAATAGTTAGGGTTGGAAAGGACCTTAAGATCATCAAGTTCCAACCCCCCTGCCATGGGCAGGGACACCTCTCTCTAAACCATATTACCCAAGGCCTCGTCCAACCTAGCCTTGAACACTGCCAGGGATGAAGCATTCACAACCTCCCTGGACAGTGGTGAGGCACTGGAATAAACAGGAGTTTAGGACTCCATTACGTGCCTGTGTGAGACACAGTGACAAAACACAAAACACAAAATAACTCCTGCAAAATGGAAAGAATGGTTCAAATTTCTGTCAGTGTGCGGTTGTATGTGCAAGATATTTATATAAACCCCTGTAAGTATTCATCATTAACTTCCTACAGTGCTATCACCTTGTTTTCATACTTTTCTACTTTACTAGGTCATTGTCAGCCTATACCCTTTTATATCTAATTATAGAACCAAATGCAATAATAAGATGACTGTGGATAGATGTATTATAAGGTTACAGGACTTTTCTATTCCAGAATCATGGTAAGATTTCTGTTTATGGTGCAAACTCTTGGAGAAGGGTCATAGTGTGCTTAGGGGCAAAATCAACTCCAACTTTGTATGAACCAGAAATACTATGGTACAAAGGTGTCCTGGGTTCAGCTATAACAGTTATTTTTCTCCTTCTTATTAGATGGTATAGTGCTGTGGTTTTGACTTTAGCCTGAGAACAATGCTGGTAACAAACCAATGGTTTTAGTTGTTGCTAAGTAATGCTTACCCTGGTCAAAGAATTTTCCATCTCTCATGCTCTGCCAGTGAGGAGGGGCACAAGAAGCCAGAAGGAAGCAGAGACAGGACACCTTACCCAAACTAGCCAAAGGGGTATTTCATACCGCAGCATGTCATGCCCAGTATATAAACAGGGGGGAGTTACCCGAAGGCCCAGATAGCTGCTCGGGTTTGGCTGGGTATTGGTCAGGGAGCAATTGTATTCTGTATCACTTGTGTTTAATATTGCTTTCCCTTTTAGTTTTATATACTCTCCTCTTGTTATTTCCCTTATCATTATTATTATTGGTGGTAGTAATTTTGAATTGTACTTTAGTTACTGGACTGTTCTTATCTCAATCCATGGGCTTTATATTCTTTTGATTCTCCTTTCCATCCCGCCTGAGTGGGAGGAAGTGGTGGAGTGAGTGAGCGGCTGTGTGTTTCTGAGTTACCATATGGGCTTAAACCATAACAAAAGGACACTTTTGGTCCACTATTATTATTAAAGTCACATTGCAATGTTACAATCTGAATATCCCATTATA
The DNA here is from genome assembly GCF_033783945.1 of Neopsephotus bourkii. Taxonomy (NCBI): domain Eukaryota; kingdom Metazoa; phylum Chordata; class Aves; order Psittaciformes; family Psittacidae; genus Neopsephotus; species Neopsephotus bourkii. Next base: position 6,155 of record NW_026900670.1, read on the forward strand.
TTACTGTGAATATGAACCATCATCCTCCTATAATTAGTTGCCTTATTCATGTGGTTAAAACTGGATGTGTACTTAAGATATATGATATTTAAATATCCCTGTGAAAAGTAAAAGGATTTCAGGGTGAAATAGAACTACATTTGTACTAGAAAATTAGAATTAGCAATTAGAAAAAAAAAAAAAACACCGAAACCCACTCCAACCAAATTCTAGTTCTCTTCCAAAATCAGCGCAATTATTTGTTCTGCTGTAACTCAGAAGAAGGTAAGGCTCAGAAGCAAGTTCATACTGGTTCTCTAACTTACAAACGGATGATTTCCACAGATGACAGAGATCCATGAAATTCCCAGTCTTAAATTTTATCTGAAATTCACAGGGCAGGTTTTGAAATTATATGAAATTTAAGAAATATCTTATTTGAGCGTTAGGGTTTATCATGGTTTAAGCATCTAGTTTAAGCATCAACTTTTCCCTGTACCTCTATAGCTAAATCCTTAATTTCTAATAGGAGTGAGATCCCAGCATAATCATTCCTCTCCAAAAGGTAGAAAGGGTAGAATGTTAATCAAAATTTCAGCTATCCCTTTGATAAATTTGCAGTTTAAAATTAGGATGCTGAAATTATATCCCTTTCTTCGGAAAACTAATTCTTAGCTCCATTTCGCTGTGTTGAAATTTTTGTGTTGATGTGACATTATTATTTTAATGGCTTCTTAACCGTTAGCCTGGAGAAGAGAAGGCTGCGTGGAGACCTCATAGCAGCCTTCCAGTATCTGAAGGGGGCCTGCAAGGGTGCTGGATAGGGACTCTTCACTAGGGACCATAGTGATAGGACAAGGGGTAATGGGTTAAAACTTAAACAGGGGAAGTTTAGATTGGATATAAGGAAAAAGTTCTTTCCTGTTAGGGTGATGAGGCACTGGAATGGGTTGCCCAGGGGAGTTGTGAATGCTTCATCTCTGGAAGTGTTCAAGGCCAGAGCCTTGGGTGACATGGTTTAGTGGGATGTCTCTGCCCATGGCAGGGGGGTTGGAACTAGATGATCTTAATTTCCTTTCCAACCCTAACTATTCTATGATTCTATGATTCTATGATTCTATGAGTCTAAGTGCTAAGAACATTCCAAAGCAGGGTTGAATTTATTAGTGATGAATGTAATGTCTTGTTCTAGTAGTAGATATCTGATTTGTCTTAGTTTTATGGTAAAATAAGTCATCACTGGTGGAATTATTTAGTTGTGGTTTTATTTTGAGAGCCATCCTGTGCTTGTTCATGTTTTTGCCACATTGTGTGTCTCACAGAAATGATTTTGCTTTCAAAACATATCCTGTTCCTGCAAACATGCCATATATTTTCATGAGATAACATAGATAACTTACAATGCGAAATTCTATTTTTGTTTTCCCCATGGGATAGCAAGAACACAATTCCAAACTAACACCTTTTTAAATATTCATTTAATTTTCACATTCAGTGTATCCTGCTGACATGTTGCATGTGTTAGTGTTTCCAAAACCAAGGTCTAACTCTGCTGACTTTCCATAAAAAAACAGGATTTTTCCTGTGATTTTAATAACATTATTTGCATAAATAGCACTGAGTTGAATAAGGCATCAGAAACCTGGGTTTACGTTTAGCAATGAAGATGCTGTGCCTTCTCTGCGATTCAGATAGGGATGTAAGTAAGGAGTATTAGGAATTTCAGTTGGTTTTTTTTCTGTTCACCTTTCTGTAAATTACACAGGATAATGTCTGAAACACAGATATTAAAATTAAATTAGTGTTCCTCACCCATTATTCACCAAGTTACCTTAATAAGACATTTTAAGTCATGTAAAATATGTTAGAGATTTGAATGGTTTTCCAGCTTTTCTCATGCAATACAGTTAAATTCAAGGAAGAATAAAGGAAAGTGCCTAAGCTATCGTTTTGGTTAACCAACCTCAGCAAGGATTTATTCCAGAAAGCTTTACAAACACTGAATTAAAAAAAAACCCTTTGGGGGGAGGGAGGGTAAGGAAGAAGGGTAGAAGTGATTCTTTGAGATGCAGGACATTTCTCACCAAACATGATATGGAAGAATAAACTCCTGCTTGAACTGCTTAGACACTTAATTTAGTCTTCCTCAGGCACAGTTCCTTGTTGAAGTCGGCAATCCCTGTTTTGCAGTTGCTTCTTGAAGCAGCTACAAGACAAGAACTTAGTACAGGTGAAGTTTTCACTTCTCTGCTTGCCCTTCCTTTCTCTGCTTGAGCCCAAGAACCCCTGCATTTGTCTGTAGAGCTTGGGAAAGGAACAGCTGGAAACAGGGAGTGATAAAAAAGTGAATGCTGTGTCTGGACCTAAAGGTCTCCTCTGGCCTGTGTATCCCCTCTATCCTTCCATCCATCCATCCCCCATCTGCAATTTCAGCAGCAAAGTCAGGTCTTTTATGTGACTTTTGCGGGTGCCAACATAGAGTCAGTCTTTGTACAATACCCAAAGAAAAAAAATCCTAGAAAACTCAATGTAAATAAATTTCATTTTCTAGATGTAATTTTATCTTTGATGCCTGCTAGCAAACATACCCCATCCAGCATTAAACTGGAAGTTTAGAGTGCCCGAATGCTTCAAATTCTCTTAAATAAATAAAAAAAAAACAGAAAAAGAAAAAAGTACTATAAAATAATGACATTTACTAATGAGGAGAATATTAAAAATCTTTGTTCAGTCAAGAAAGACCTGAAGTTACCACCTGGAATACTGATTTGCCTTTACAATATTCACAGCATCCAAACTCCTGTCAAAATTTGTTCTTTTTGGCTTCATATCTGCTCTACATCATATTTCTCAAATGAATATTGCATTTGCAAATATTTAAGCATAGTCATTCAAAAAGAAATGTAAAAACAGAAAATCAGGTAAGGCCCTCTCAGTTCAAAGGCCCCTTATTCACGTTGGACAGGTGTGAGCAGTCTGACTTTAAATGGGTAACAGTCAAAGCCAGCAGAGAAGAGAGAAAATCAACCAACTCCCAGTTTCTCTGGTTCAAATGAAAATGCTTCTTAGTCCATCTTACTCTTCAAGGGCAGAAAATTAATTTGGGAGTGTGTCCTGGGTTCAGCTGTAGCAGTCATTTCTCTCCTTAGTAGTTGGTGCAGTGCTGTATTTTCAACTTTAGCCTGAGAACAACACTGATAAAACCGATAGTTTTAGTTGTTGCTAAGAAAAGTTTACCCATTCAAGGATTTGTTCAGTCTTATGCTCGGCCAGTAAGGAGGTGCACAGGAAGCTGAGAGGAAGCAGAGACAAGACACCTGACCCAAACTGACCAAAGAGTTATTCCATACCACAGCACGTCATGCCCACTGTATAAACTGGGGGCAGTTACCCGGAAGGGCTAGATCACTGCTCTGTCAGGCTGGGTATCAGTTGGCGGGTGTTGAACAGTTGTATTCTCTTCCCTTGTTATTTCCCTTATCACTATAATTTCTGGTGGTAGTAATAGTGGTTTTGTATTACACCTTAGTTACTGGATTGTTCTTATCTCAACCTGTGGGAGTTACAGTCTTTTGATTCTCCTCTCCATCCCTCTGGGACTGGGGGCAAGAAGATGGGGAGTGAGCAAGCGGCTACATGGTTCTGAGAAACCATCAGGGCTTAAACCATGACAGTTCTTTTTGGCCGCCAATGTGAGACTCAAGGGTTGAGATAACAACAGATATGACGGGAGTGTGTCTAATCATGTTTGTGATAAGCATTAATTGTTTTGGATTTATAGTCACTCATCACAGTGCTGATTTATTGGCTCTCAAAGTTGCTCTTGATCTCAGACTTTCAGCATGTCATACCTTATTTGCAGCCAGTATTTGCTGGTTTAGTGTTTATCAGCTGGTGGGCTCAGGCTAAGGCTCTTGTTTCGCTGTACTTCATGGTAATGACTTATAATACGATAGACTCATTGATCATGAAACTGGCTTGGCTTGCATTCCCAATGTGGTAATCATCTCTATATTAGGAGGGCATGTAATGGGAATTTTTAACAATTGCACATCTTTCGTTTTCCTTCCTTCGGGTGGTCAAACTATGGAGAAGATATTCCCTCATACCCTCCACTCCTCCACCAGTCCATTGACAGTAGGAGTAGATTCTGGAAAAGTTAAAGATCTTGAATACCCTTTCAGTCCCTTGAAAACATCCTGTTCCTTTTTCTGGGAACCAGCTTGCTGCTGCATATGCTCTCTATGTTTTGCCGATGGCATGACCACCCTGAGAATGTCCAATCTTGTCCAATCTTGGAAGCTAAGCTGGGTCCAGCTTGGGTCTTCAATAAATTAAATGATTAATACTACCATGAGATCTAGCCTGAGGCTGGACAGTCATGAGTGGCCGGGTGTGTGGGATCGTATGGGCAAGCACTTAAGCCAGGAGACCCCTCCAGTGCTTTGGAAAGCATCAGAGATTGAAGGCAGCTGTATGGAGACCCCTATGACAATTTGAAGAAAACACTGAAGGAATTAAAGTGGCACTGAAGAAAGTGGAAAATGTGAAGCTGCAGGGATGCCGGCTGGGTTCAATCCGGCAGGACCAGGATCGGGAGGTAGACACCTCAGAACGGAGCCTTGTGAGACCGGAAGACACTGCGCAGTACAAATAAGGTAACAGCCGAGGGGTATGGAAGAGGGTTAGGATGGGGAATAAACTAAGTAAAGAAGAAAAGGCCGTCCTGAAGCTCTTTTAGCATATCCTCTCAGTGAGAGGGACAGAGTATGACGATAATATGTTAAAAAGACTATTGCTCTGGAGTAAAGAAAAAAAGCTGATCCAGGGGGTTAATGAAGCCTTTGTGCTTGGGACTTGGGAAAAAATCGCTAAGGAAGAAGCCTCTGTTTTATGGATGTTTTCAGTCCTTCTTAAGGTGAAGGGAATAACCCTTAAAGGGACAGACTTAAATTCAATGTTGAAATGGTTGAAGATGCGTTATCCAGAGATTGATGTGTCTACCGTATTTGAAGTCTCTTTGTGGAATGGTGCAGGAGTTAAATTCTGGGATGCAGTTACAAAAGGCAATGACACTGTGAAAAATTTGTTAGTCATTTGGATATCTATTTTAGAAACGTTAAAGTCAAAATATGAGACTGTGGAGCCCAGTCATCCAAACTCCTCGGCTGTTAACAATGTGCAGTTTAACCTGTATACTCCTCAAGACCTGATAACCTGGAGGAGGGGGTATATTTGTGTCCTCCTACCTACAGGTCCATGGCGGCTGCCTGTAAAGTTTGTCAGGCCTTGCCATGAGCTGGGCAGACGAGTGGAGGAACCCGATGCCTCAGCTACAGGAGCTGACCGTGAATACCCTAAGCAGAATGAGATAGAGGAAGAGAAAAACGAATGACTGCAAAACATCACTTGGGGGCAACTGAAAAGTAACAGCTTGAATATGCGTGTTTGTAAAGTAGCTACTGATAGATGCTGTGATTTTGTGTATAAAACCACCTGTATTTACTAGCCAGTTGCTAATGAGAATCTACACCGTCTATTGTATGGCTTTGTCACTTGTAAAAGAGATGTTAGAATATGCAAATTTGCAGGAGCTATTAGAAAATGCTAAGGCAAAAGCTAGAAATATTCTAATACAATGGTAGTGTTATAAAGTAGACAGTGAAACAAATTAAGAGGGTGGGAGAACTCCACTGGTAAGAAATTTCTTTGGCTAGTCCCTCACTGCCATCAGCATCTTCAACATGGTTCTGCACCCTGTAATAGTTACTCTGCTAATGTAAGTCTGTGTGTGCCTTGCCATAATAATGACTCGTTACTGGACGAAGCAGGTGAAGCTCTGCATTGACAACAAGGAGCAAGGACTGAGGTTGACCAAATGACTTATCACAGTCAAGGGCAAGACTGTGTTGGCCTCTGTGTCTGCCACCAAGAAGAGCCTTTAGTTCCGCTGTTGGCTGCAACCCAGCAGGCATTGAGGGGTGGGGACATATGCCATGCCGGACCTTGATGTGAGGGATGGCCTCCCCTGTTATCAGAGAGCCATACAGCAGAAAAAAGGGGCAGGCCCAGCAGCCTGTAGTTGGCATATGTTAAAAATATGATCTACCCCAAATTCCCTGCTCAAGTAGGGTCATCCAAAAGATATATAAAACAAAAAGGGGGAGATGTGGAGACAGTGTTCTCAGGGGAGAATGGATAATTGGTACATAAACTCTGAATAATCCTGAACTATAAAGCAAGGCCATGAGAGGCCCGAGGAAGCTTAAGCAAGCAAGATAAGAAGAAGCTGTAATTCACTGAGTTAATGAGAACTGTGGACTGTTGGCAAGCTTTTGAGGTCAATTTCTCACACCTGTGCTTAACCAATTATATGTTAGTCACTAAGCGTCTTCAAGTCATGTATCCAATCATAATATGCCAAATCACTGTAAGTGCATGTAAGAAATAGTATATAAGGAGTTAAGAATTTGCAATAAATGGGTTTTGTCTGATCTTATTGATCTCTGACTGAGTCCATATATTTTCTGCAGCACATCACCCCAAAAAAGAATGAACTTTCTCAAAACCAGACGAGCTCAGCAGTGACCAGACAAGTTCGTCATCAGCAGGCAACAGTCCAACACTAGACATCGTCTCTCCTGCCCTGAAAGACTGTTACAAGAGATGGAGCATGATGTCATTTACTTAATGAATACAGCAACTTTATAGGGATTGGTCCATGGACTAAGAAATGATATCTCACTCTTTGTGCATATGTTTATATATACATGTATATATATATTAGACAAAAGCAATGGCATATTGAAAAAGGTAGGATCTGAGCATGATGTGATTGTAATGGAATAAGGGGTGGATATTATCCTGGGTTCAGCACTAGCAGTCATTTTTGTCCTTCTAAGTAGCTGGCGCAGTGCTGTGCTTTCAACTTTTGTCTGAGAACAATGCTAGTAACACACCAATGGTTTTAGTTGTTGTTAAGTAAGGTTTACTCTGATCAAGGACTTTCTCAGTCTCTGGGAGTGGAGGAAGGAAGAATGGGGGGCTTAAACAACAACAGTGGGTCTTAACCGTTACTGGTGTAGTGGAGACAACAGAAAGGCAAATGCTTTCTTATTGTCTACTGTGTATTAGGTCTGAGGTGGTCGTGGTTTAAGCAGAGCTCGTTACTTAGAAACACACAGCCACTCTCTCTCGCTCCCCCCGCTTCTTCCCTCTCTCCACCCCCAGAGGGATGTTGAGGAGAACTCAAAGAATGTAAATCCCACAGGTTGAGATAAGAAGAGTCCTATAAGTAAGGTATAATACAAAACTACTACTACCACCACCAATAATAATAATGATAAGGGAAATAAAAAGAGGAGAGACTATAAAACTAAAAGGGGAAAGGGAAAACAAACAGTAAACACAAGTGATGCACAATACAGTTTCTCACCACTCCCTGACCGATACCCAGCAAAACCTGAGCAGTAATCTGAGCCTTCCAGGTGACTCCCCTCAATTTATATACTGGGCATGATGTGCTGTGGTATGGAATCCCCCTTTGGCTAGTTTGGGTCATGTGTCCTATCTCTGCTATCTCACGGCTCCTTGTGCCCCTCCTCACTGGCTGAGTATGAGACTGAACAAGTCCTTGATCAGAGTAAATATGTTTTTCAAAATAATGGAAACTTTTCCATTGCTTGTATCTCACCCAACTTGTTTAATTTGAGTGTATGTGTCAGACTTGTAAAAAGATTTTCCATATGGGACTGGGTAGGAAGGATAGAAATCCAAGAACTCTGAATTGTCAGAGGGCAGAAGAGTATATGCAATACTCCACACCCAAAAAAAAAGAGTTGAAAATATTACTATAGGGTAGAAGTGAGATGTTGCTGTCAGACTGAATAAATTTGTTCTGTTTTCTCCATGCTCCATTGCTAAAAATCTTCTGTTCCCTTTTGCCTTGCAAATACAGCAGTACCCCTGACGTTCAAGGAGGGAGTAATTTAATTTGCTGTGATGTCTTAATCAGGGACTTATGTGCAGCAAAATCTCACATCATTATCTAGACTATATTATGTAAAGCAGTGAGCTGAGGGACCAGGTTCATGTTACAACTGCTGACAGCTAATGTTTTTCAGTAAGTCATGCAGCAGCCGAGTGCCAATTTCCCATTCTCACCATAGCGCTGAGCCACTGCTCCAAGGGTAACGATATGTAACAATGGAGGCTGGAAAGATAAAGTTGAAGTTGACATGAAAAGCGTTTGACAAAGAAGCACAACAACTAACATAACCATAGGTGAAAAATCTGTGAGAAAGTTGTTCAGCACCTGGCTGATACTCAAAGAGAGGTACAGTATTCTTTTCCTTGAAGAAGATTGGTAAGCACTCCTCAATAGATTCCACTGGAAGGCCTGTAATGAACTGAAGCTGTTGCAAGTTGGCATGGTTTGAAATTTCACCACATGATCTAGTTCAGTTAAGATGTATTTCTGCTGCTTTATGCTTTTTGCATCCTTGATCTGCAAGAGTAATAAATAAAGTGTGATCTCTTGCAGTTACCATTGGAGCGTTATATGCACTACACTCCTGTGGCTCGAACACCTGCAGTAAGACACTTGAATACCTGCAATTACAAATGCAAAGATTATTCTTGTTGATCAGTCCAAAATCCAACAGTGCTGATGACTTTCTAGGGTGTTCAACAAGCTTTGTAGCCAGACAAGAAATATGCAACAAAGTGAAGCATTTTCAACATTACTCATGTCCAGTGCTCTTTATAGGTTTTCTAGATTATCACTTCACCCAGGCCTGGTGTTCCCACAGCACACAAGTGGTGTGTTCATTTTGACTTTGTCAGCTTAATTAGTAGTTCCTACTACCTGGAGCTCCTGAAAGCTCTTTGGTAAGCATAATGCATTGCAATAATTCAATTTAGGTGTGACAAAAATCACTGTTCTTCTGCCAAGGCGTCTACTACGCTGAAAACTGTTTTTCCTGAGGTAAGGGTCACAAACTTCAGTGGGACTGCAAGCCTAACAGTACTGTAATTATCTAAGATAGTGTAATGAGGCTGATGAGAGTGGAACTTACTGTCAGAAACAGGATGAGGAGATTTTTATGTCTGACTAGACTATTCTGAACAGGAGCATTTGCTCTCCAAATCCTGCCCTTTCTCCAGCCCATGTTTTGTACCGCAGAGAAACTTTTCAGGAGGGTGAGAAAATTAATATTTTCAAATGTATTCTATTTATATGTCTCTGAATCTGCTAAATTTTAGTTCAGATTAATATTTACTTTAGCTTGTGTGATAAATATGGAAAGTATTAGAAAAAAAATCTGTAGGCTCCTAATACTTTTCCAATAATTCATTCAAACAGCACACTAATAAATAGGGGGAAAAAAGGAGGGGGGTGTGGAGCATGAGAGAGAAGAGTCTTTAGAACATATGTTAACCATTTTACCCAGTAGCCAGAAAAATTTTGCGGTACATAATTAAACTATTTTGTTGGTGAAGAACTTGGTGTTGGAACTAAATTTCTTAGCCTGATTCCTATCTTCTAGTGCTAGGATCATTAGTACATTTTTAGGTTAAAAAGTGTCATTCCCCATTTGATTCTGAACAGTGGGTTAGAGAAATCTTATATGCAGATAAGCAAGGGGCATATATACAGTTGGCTTCAGTTTCTCATCAACCAACACCCCCAAGTACTTCTCCACAGGGTTGTTCTGAATCCCTTCTCTGCTCAGACTGTAGCTGTGCCTGGGATAGCCCCGACCCCACTGTAGGACTTTGCACTTTGTTGAACTTTATGAGGTTAGCATTGGACCACCTCATAAGCATGTCAAGGTCCCTCTGGATGGCATCACTTCCCTCCAGTGTATCCACCAAACAACACAGCTTGGTGTCATTAACAAACTTGCTGAGGGCTTACTCAACTTCACTGTCCAAGTCACCAACAGAGATGTTGAACAAGACTGGTCCTAATACCAATCCCTGAGGGACACAATTCATTACTGTTCTCCAAATGGACATTGAGCTGTTTACCACAACTCTCTGTGTGTGGCCATCCAGCCAATTCTTTATCCAAAGAGTGGTCCATTTTAAGGACTAGAAAATCGCTTTGGTGTTGACAGTTAAAGGCTTCCATGGAAATAGATGCCTGGTGCCATGCTCTGGCACTGGTTAGATATAACAGTAATAACAGTTTGCAAGGAAGCAAGTCTAGAAAAAAAATAATCTCCAAATACGACTAAAATACATAATCAGGAAAATGTTGTTGTGGTTTAAGCCCAGCCGGTAACTCAGAACCATACAGCCGCTTAATCACTGCCCCCTTCTTCCTCCCCTGGCTCCCAGAGGGATGGGGAGGAGAATAGAAAGAATGTAACTCCTATGGGTTGAGATAAGAACAGTCCTGAAACTAACGTATAATACAAAACTACTACAGCTACCATAAATGATAATAATGATAAGGGAAATAACAAGGGAAGAGAATACAACCAATTACCAGCCGCCGAACAATACCCAGCCCGACCGAGCAGGGATCTAGCCCTTCCATGTAATTGCCCCCAGTTCTATATCCTGAGCATGACGTGCTGTGGAATGGAATACCTCTTTGGGTAGTTTGGCTCAGGTGTCCTTCTCTGCTTCCCCCTGGCTTCCCCTCCTCCCTGGCAGAGCATGAGACTCAAAAAAGTCCTTGGTCAGAGTAAACACAACTTAGCAAGAACAATAAACACTGGTGTTATCAGCATTGTTCTCAAGCTGAAAGTCAAAACCACAACACTGCACCAGCTACTAAAAAGGAAAAAAATGACTGCTACCGCTGTACCCAGGGGACTATCCACCCTATATTCCATACCATTCACATCATGCTCAGGTCCCATATTTTCAATGTACCACCACTCTCATTTCATACATATTCATATCTATACATCCACAGAGAGAGAGAGACATCATTCCTTAGTTCATAAACCAATCCCTATAAAGCTGCTGTGTCCATCTGGTCCATGACGTCAGGCTCCATTTCTTGTAATAGTCTTTCAGAGCAGGAGAGGCTGTGTGCAGTGTTCACACTCGTGAATAACCTAGTCAAGAGTGTCCATTGCTAAGTCCACCCCTCAACCATGAGTCCATCTATATGCTGCGTCTCTGCCCTGATGGCCTGAGGTGTCATGGGCATACCAAGCTCAAAATAATTCACCCTCCCCTGCAGCAGTTTCTGCAAATTGTCCTTGGGAACTCCATACAGCTGTCTTCCATCTCCGACGCTTCCAAAGCACTGGAGGAGCCAGGTGGACTAGGTACTTGTCCATACTGACCCACACACCCTGCCAATCATGACTGCAGTCTTGGAAAAATCTCTTTGTCCTCCTATATAGATGTTTAATCCTAGACAAGACACCAAAATGACTCCACTTATCTTCCTAGATCAGACAAAATGGTCTTGGGCAGAACACACTCTTTGTGCCAACATGGTGATCCCTATCACAATCACCAGGCAGGTCTCAGTCTAGAAGTCTCAAATGATGCTGCTATACTTGTCACTGGGGCTTGTGCAGCTGCTGTGCTTGGAGCTGGAGTAGATGCGTTACCTGTTGTAGTCAGAGTTTGAGTAGATGCTGCACTTGTCACTAGGTTATGCGGCAGTGTCTCCCTCATAGGCTGACCACCTGAGGAGGGGAAAAAAAGATGTGTAATTGCTATACACTTCTTTTATATACATCCCAAAGTATAGAGGTGGCGACCACTCTGGGAATGCAAGCCAGATCAGTTTCCTGATCAATGATTCTATTGCATTACAAGTCATTACCATAAAGTACAATGAGACAAGAACCTTAGCCCAAAGCCCTCAGCCGATAAACACTAACACAGCAAACACCAGCTGTAAGTAAGGAAAAACATGCTGAAACTGTGAGATCAAGAGCAACAACTTTGAGAGCCAATAAATCAGCCTTATGATGAGTGACTATTAATCCAAAACAATGAATGCTCATCCCAAATACGGTTAGACACACTCCAGTCAAATCTGTCATTATCTCAACCCTTCCTGCCCCATTTTTGGCACCAAAAAGAACTGTTGTGGTTTAAGCCCAGCCATGCAGCTCACTCCCTCACTCCCTACCCGCAAGGTCCTGCACCTGGGTTGGAACAATCCCAGGCACAGCTACAAGTTGGGCAGAGAAGAGGTTCAGAGCAGCCCTGTGGAGAAGGACTTGGGGTATTGGTTGATGAGAAAATGAACGTGAGTCAGCAATGTGTGCTTGCAGCCCAGAAAGCCAACCGTATCCAGGGATGCATCAAAAGGAGCGTGACCAGCAGGTGGAAGGAGGTGATCCTGACCCATTTTACTCTGCTCTCATGAGACCTCACTTGGAGTATTGTGTGCAGTTCTGGTGTCCTCAACATAAAAAAGGACATGGAACTGTTGGAACAAGTCCAGAGGAGGGCCATGAGGATGATTAGGGGGCTGGTGCACTTCCTGTATGTAGATAGACTGAGAAAGTTGGGGCTGTTCAGCTTCCAGAAGAGAAGGCTGCGTGGAGACCTCACAGCAGCCTTCCAGTATCTGAAGGGAAGCCTTCATAAGGATGCTGGGGAGGGACTTTTCATTATGTACTGTACTGATAGGACAAGGGGTAATAGGTTAAAACTTAAATAGGGGAAGTTTAAATTGAATATAAGGAAGAAGCTCTTTACTGTGAGGGTGGTGAGGCCCTGGAGTGGGTTGCCCAAGGAGGTTGCGAATTCTCCATCCCTGGCAGAGTTCAAGGCCAGGTTGTGGAGACAGTGTTCTCACAGGAGAAAGCACAATTGGAGCAAAAACTTCCCGCATCGACATCAGGTTGGACAGAGCCTTGGGTGACATGGTTTAGTGTCGACGCGGGAGTCACGGACAACGCAGGAACGATCAATGTGATCAGTGAATGCCAATTTATTACAAAGCTTTAAGTACTTATATACCATTCCTTACAGGCACTTACAGTGATTTGGCATATTATGATTGGATGCATGTCCTGAAGACCCTTAGTGACTAACATACAATTGGTTAAGCACAGGTGTGAGAAATTGACCTCGAAAGCTTGCCAACAGTCCACAGTTCTCATTAACTCAGTGAATTACAGCTTCTTCTTATCTTGCTTGCTTAAGCTTCCTTGGGCCTCTCAAGGCCTTGCTGTATCTTTCAGGATTATTCAGTTTTTGCACCAATTATGCGTTCTCCTGTGAGAAAACTGTCTCCACATTTCCCTGTTTTGTTTTATGTATATTTTGGATGACCCTATTTGAGCAGGGGATTTGGGCTAGATCATATTTTCAACATATGCCAACTACAGGCTACTGGGACTGCCACTTTTTTCTGCTGTATGGCTCTCTGTAACAGGGGAGGCAATCCTTCACATCAGGTCTGGCATGGCATGTGTCCTCACTGCTCCATGCCTGATGGGTTGCAGCCAGCAGCGGAGCTAAGGGTTCTTCTTGGTGTCAGGCACAGAGGCCAACCCAGTCTTGCCCTTGATTGTGGTAGCAGGCATTTGGTCAGCCTCAATCTTTA
>NW_026900671.1:0-18502 GCF_033783945.1 Neopsephotus bourkii
CAGTACCCGGTGCTCTTAGCACCAGGTGCTCTCAGTACCCGGTGCTCTCAGTACCCTGTGCTCTCAGTATGCGGTGCTCTCAGTACGTGTTCCTCTTAGTACCGCGTGCTCTCAGCAAGCAGTGCTCTCAGTACCTGGTGCTCTCAGTACGCGGGACTCTCATTACCCGGAGCTCTCAGTACTCGGTGCTCTCAGTATGCGGTGCTCTCAGTACGCGGTGCTCTCAGTACCCAGTGTTCTCAGCTAGCATTGCTCTCAGTACCCGGTGGTCTTTGTACCCAGTGCTCTTAGTACGCGGTGCTCTCCTTACACGCTGCTCTCAGTACCCGGTGATTTCCGTAGGCGGTAGTCTCAGTACCCAGTGTTCTCATTACGCGGTGCTCTCCTTACCCGCTGCGCTCAGTACCCGGTGATTTCCGTACGCGGTACTCTCAGTACTCAGTCCTCTCAGTACCCGGTGCTCTCAGTACACGGTGCTCTCCGTACGAGGTGCTCTCAGTACGCGGTGCTCTCAGTACCCAGTGCTCTCAGAAAGCAGTGCTCTCAGTACACGGTGCTCTTAGTACCCTTTGCTCTCAGTATCCAGTGGTCTCAGTACCAGGTGTTCTCAGTACCCAGTGCTCTCAGTAACCTATGCTCTCAGTACGTGGTGCCCTCATTACATGGTGGTCGCCTTACCCGGTGCTCTCAGTACCCGGTGCTCTCAGTACGTGGTGCTCTCAGTACCCAGTGCTCTCAGTATCCGGTGCTCTCAGTACGCGGTGCTCTCAGTACCCGGTGCTCTTAGTACCAGGTGCTCTCAGTACCCAGTGCTCTCAGTACCCTGTGCTCTCAGTACACGGTGCTTTTAGTACGTGGTGCTCTCAGTACCCATTGCTCTCATTATGCAGTGCCTTCAGTACCCGGTGCTCTCACTACCTGGTGCTCTCAGTACTCGGTGCTCTCAGTACCCAGTGATCTCAGTACCCAGTGCTCTCAGTACCCTATGCTCTCAGTACACGGTGCTCTTAGTACCCTTTGCTCTCAGTCTCCAGTGGTCTCAGTACCAGGTGTTCTCAGTACCCAGTGGTCTCAGTACCCTATGCTCTCAGTACGCGGTGCTCCTCTTACCCGGTGCTCTCAGTACCCAGTGCTGTCAGTACGCGGTGCTCTCCCTACCCGCTCCTCTCAATACTTGGTACTCTTAGTACACGGTGCTCTATTTACCTGGTGCTCTCAGTACCCGGTGTTCTCCGTGCACGTTGCTCTCAGTACGCGGTGATCTCAGTACACGGTGCTCTCAGTAAGCGGTGCTCTCAGTACACGGTGCTCTCAGTACCCGGTGCTCTCAGTACCCATTGCTCTCAGTACCCGGGGCTCTCAGTACCCATTGTTCTCAGTACACAGTGCTCTCAGTACTCGGTGCTCTCAGTACCCGTTGCTCTCCGTACACGGTGCTCTCAGTACCCGGTGCTCTCAGTACCCAGCGCTCTCAGTACCCGGTACTCTCAGTACCCGGTGCTCTCTGTACGCGGTGCTCTCAGTACCCGGTGCTCTCAGTACGTGGTACTCTCAGTACCCAGTGCTCTCTGTACCCGGTACTCTCAGTACCAGGTGATCTCCGTACGCGGTACTCTCAGTACCCAGTGCACTCATTACCCAGTGCTCTCAATACCCGGTGCTCTCACTACGCGGAGCTCTCCTTACCCGGTGCTCTCAGTACCCGGTGCTCTTAGTACCCGTTGATCTCAGTACCAGGTACTCTCAGCAACCAGTGCTCTCAGTACCCCGTGCTCTCAGTTCCAGGTGCTCTCAGTACCCGGTGCTCTCAGTACGCGGTGCTCTCAGTAAGTGGTGCTCTCCCTTCCCGCTGCTCTCAATACCCGGTGCTCTCAGTACGCGGTGCTCTCAGTACGCGGTGCTCTCAGTACGCGGTGTTCTCCGTGAGCGGTGCTCTCAGTACGCGGTACTCTCAGTACCCAGTGCTCTCAGTACGCAGTGCTCTCAGTACCCAGTGCCCTCCGTACACGGTGATCTCAGTACCCGGTGCTCTCAGTACCCGGTGCTCTCTGTACCCATTGCTCTCAGTACACGGTGCTCTCAATACTTGGTACTCTTAGTACGCGGTGCTCTATTTACCTGGTGCTCTCAGTACCCGGTGTTCTCCGTGCGCGTTGCTCTCAGTACGCGGTGATCTCAGTACACGGTGCTCTCAGTAAGCGGTGCTCTCACTACGCTGTGCTCTCCTTACCCAGTGCTCTCAGTACCCGGTGTTCTCCGTGAGCGGTGCTCTCAGTACGCAGTGCTCTCAGTACCCATTGCTCTCAGTACCCGGTGCTCTCAGTACCCATTGTTCTCAGTACACGGTGCTCTCCGTACCCGGTGCTCTCAGTACGCGGTGCTCTCAGTACCCGGTGCTCTTAGCACACGGTGCTCTCAGTACCCATTTCTCTCAGTACCCAGTGCCCTCAGTACCCGCTGCTCTCTGTACCCATTGCTCTCAGTACCCGGTGCTCTCCGTACCCGGTGCTCTCCGTACGCGGTGATCTCAGTACACGGTGCTCTCAGTACCCTGTTCCCTTAGTACACATTGCTCTCAGTAATCGGGGATCTCAGTACGCAGTGCTCTCAGCACACAGTGCTCTCAGTACTCGGTGCTCTCACTACGCGGTGCTCTCCTTACACGGTGCTCTCAGTACCCGGTGCTCTCAGTACCCAGCGCTCTCAGTACCCGGTACTCTCAGTACCCGGTGCTCTCTGTACGCGGTGCTCTCACTACCCTGTGCTCTCAGTACGTGGTACTCTCAGTACCCAGTGCTCTCTGTACCCGGTACTCCCAGTACCCGGTGATCTCCGTACGCGGTACTCTCAGTACCCAGTGCACTCATTACCCAGTGCTCTCAATACCCGGTGCTCTCACTACGCGGAGCTCTCCTTACCCGGTGCTCTCAGTACCCGGTGCTCTTAATACCCGTTGATCTCAGTACCAGGTACTCTCAGCAACCAGTGCTCTCAGTACCCCGTGCTCTCAGTTCCAGGTGCTCTCAGTACCCGGTGCTCTCATTACACGGTGCTCTAAGTAGGCGGTGCTCTCAGTACCTGGTGCTCTAAGTACGCGGTGCTTTCAGTACCCATTCCTCTCAGTACCCGGTGCTCTCAGTACGCGGTGCTCTCAGTAAGTGGTGCTCTCCTTTCCCGCTGCTCTAAATACCTGTTGCTCTCCGTACGCGGTGTTCTCAGTACGCTGTACTCTCAGTACCCGCTGCTCTCTGAACCAAGTGCTCCCAGTACCCGGTGCTCTCAGTACCCAGTGCTCTCAGTGCCCGGTGCTCTCAGTACCCTTTGCTCTCAGTACCTGGTGGTCTTAATACCCATTGCTCTCAGTACCCGGTGCTCTCCGTACGCGGTGCTCTCAGTACGCGGTACTCTCAGTACCCAGTGCTCTCAGTACCCGGTACTCTCAGTACACGGTGCTTTCAGTACCCCGTGCTCTCAGTACCCGGTGCTCACAGTACGCGGTGCTCTCAGTACACAGTGATCTCAGTACCCATTGCTCTCAGTAACCAGTGCTCTAAGTACGCGGTGCTCTCAGTAACCAGTTCTCACAGTACCCGGTACTTTCAGCACACAGTGCTCTCAGTGCCCGGTGCTCTCAGTACCCAGTGTTCTCAGTACCCGGTTCTCTCAGTGCCCGGTGCTCTCAATTCCCAGTGCTCTCAGTACACGGTGCTCTCACTACGCGGTGCTCTCAGTACACGCTACTCTCAGTACGCAGAGCTCTCAGTACCCGGTGGTCTCAGTACGCGGTGTTCTCTGTACCCGGTTCTCTCACTAGCCTTTACTCTCAGTAACCAGTGCTCTCAGTACACGGTGCTCTCAGTACCCGGTGCTCTCAGTACACAGTACTCTCAGTATACGGTGCTCTCAGTAAACGGCGCTCTCAGTACACGGTGGTCTCAGTACGCGGTGTTCTCTGTACCCGGTTCTCTCACTAGCCTTTACTCTCAGTAACCACTGCTCTCAGTACAAGGTGCTCTCAGTACCCATTGCTCTCAGTACACTGTGCTCTCAGTACGCGGTGCTCTCTGCACCCAGAGCTCTCAGTAACCGGTGCTCTCAGTACGCGGTGCTCTCTGTACCCGGTGCTCTCAGTACGCAGTACTCTCTGTACCCATTGCTCTGAGTACGCGGTGCTCTCAGTACCCGGTGCACTCAGTACCCATTGCTCTCAGTACCCGGTGCTCTCTGTACCCGGTGCTCTCCGTACGCGGTGATCTCAGTACACGGTGCTCTCAGTACCCGGAGCTCTCAGTACCCAGTGCTCTCAGTACCCGGTACTCTCAGTACCCGGTGCTCTCAGTACCCATTGCTCTCAGTACACGGTGCTCTCAGTACCCGGTACTCTCAGTACCCAGTGCTCTCAGTACCCGGTGCTCTTAGTACCCATTGCACTCAGTACCCGGTGCTCTCAGTACCCGGTGCTCTCCGTACACGGTGCTCTCAGTACGCGGTACTATCAGTACCCTTTGCTCTCAGTACCCGGTGCTCTCAGTACACGGTACTCTCAGTACCCGGTGCACTCATTACCCAGTGCTCTCAATACCCAGTGCTCTCAGTACGCGGTGCTCTCATTACGCGGTGCTCTCAGTACGCGGTGTTCTCCGTGCGCGGTGCTCTCAGTACGTGGTACTCTCAGTACCCAGTGCTCTCAGTACGCAGTGCTCTCCGTACACGGTGATCTCAGTACCCGGTGCTCTCAGTACCCGGTGCTCTCTGTACCCGTTGCTCTCAGTACACGGTGCTCTCAATACTTGGTACTCTTAGTATGCGGTGCTCTATTTACCTGGTGCTCTCAGTACCCGGTGTTCTCCGTGCGCGTTGCAGTCTGTACGCGGTGATCTCTATACACGGTGCTCTCAGTACCCGGTGCTCTCAGTACCCAGTGCTCTCAGTACGCATTGCTCTCAGTACCCGGTGCTCTCAATACACAGTGCTCTCAGTAAGCGGTGCTCTCACTACGCGGTGCTCTCCTTACCCAGTGCTCTCAGTACCCGGTGTTCTCCGTACGCGGTGCTCTCAGTACGCAGTGCTCTCAGTACCCAGTGCTCTCCGTACACGGTGATCTCAGTACACGGTGCTCTCAGTACCCGGTGCTCTCAGTACCCATTGCTCTCAGTACCCAGTGCTCTCAGTACCCATTGTTCTCAGTACACGGTGCTCTCCGTACCCAGTACTCTCAGTACGCGGTGCTCTCCGTACCCTGTGCTCTTAGTACACGGTGCTCTCAGTACCCATTCCTCTCAGTACCCGGTGCCCTCAGTACCCGCTGCTCTCTGTACCCATTGCTGTCACTACCCGGTGCTCTCCGTACCCGGTGCTCTCCGTACGCGGTGATCTCAGTGCACGGTGCTCTCAGTACCCTGTGCTCTTAGTACACATTGCTCTCAGTACCCGGTGATCTCAGTACGCAGTGCTCTCAGTACCCAGTGCTCTCAGTACTCGGTGCTCTCAGTACGCGGTGCTCTCAGTAAGTGGTGCTCTCCTTTCCCGCTGCTCTCAATACCCGTTGCTCTCCGTACGCGGTGCTCTCAGTACGCTGTACTCTCAGTACCCACTGCTCTCAGTACCCTGTGCTCTCTGTACCCAGTGCTCTCAGTACCCGGTGCTCTCTGTACCAAGTGCTCCCAGTACCCGGTGCTCTCATTACCCGGTGCTCTCGGTACCCTGTGCTCTTAGTACCCAGTGCTCTCAGTGCGCCGTGCTGTCAGTACCCAGTGCTCTCAGTACGCGGTGCTCTCAGTACCCAGTGCTCTCAGTATCCCGTGCTCTTTAGTACCTAGTGCTCTCAGTAGTCGGTGCTCTTAGTACCCATTGCACTCAGTACCCGGTGCTCTCAGTACGCATTGCTCTCAGTACCCAGTGCTCTCATTACCCAGTTCTCTCAGTACCCGGTGCTCTCAGTACCCGGTGCTCTCAGTATGGAGTTTCCTCCTTTACCAGGTGCTCTCAGCATCCGGTCCTCTCAGTACTCGGTGCTCTCTGTACCCAGTGCTCTCAGTACCCGGTGCTCTCAGTTCGTGGTGCTCTCCTTACCCGGTGCTCTCAGTACCCGGTGCTCTCCGTACGCGGTGCTCTCAGTACGCAGTGCTCTCAGTACCCAGTGCTCTCAGTACAATCTCCTCTCAGTATCCGGGGCTTTCAGTACCCAGTGCTCTCAGTACCCAGTGATATCTGTAACCAGTGCTCTCAGTACGCGGTGCTCTCAGTACCCGGTGCTCTCAGTACGCGGTGTTCTCCTTACGCGGTGCTCTCAGTACCCGGTGCTCTCCGTACGCGGTGCTCTCTGTACGCAGTACTCTCAGTACCCAGTGCTCTCAGTACCCGGTACTCTCAGTACGCGGTGCTCTCAGTACCCAGTGATCTCAGTACACAGTGCTCTCACTACCCGGTGTTCTCAGTAAACTGTGCTCTCAGTACCCGGTGCTCGTAGTACCCCTTGCTCTCAGTACCCGGTGATGTCCGTACGCGGTGCTCTCAGTACCCAGTGCACTCATTGCCCAGTGCTCTCAATACCCGGTGCTCTCAGTACCCGGTGCTCTCAGTACCGGTGCTCTCCTTACCCGGTGATCTCAGTACACGGTGCTCTCAGTACCCAGTGCTCTCAGTACCCGGAGCTTTCAGTACCCTGTGCTCTCCTTCCGCGGTGCTCTCAGTACCCGGTGCTCTCAGTACCCGGTGCTCTCAGTACCCGGTGCTTTCAGTACCAAGTGCTCTCAGTACTCGGTGCTCTCAGTACCCAGTGGTCTCAGTACGAGGTGCTCTTTGTACCCAGTGCTCTCAGTATGCGGTGATCTCAGTACCCATTGCTCTCAGTACCCGGTGATCTCAGTACACGGTGCTCTCCTTCCCCGGTGATCTCAGTACCCGG
Organism: Neopsephotus bourkii; assembly: GCF_033783945.1. Classification (NCBI taxonomy): domain Eukaryota; kingdom Metazoa; phylum Chordata; class Aves; order Psittaciformes; family Psittacidae; genus Neopsephotus; species Neopsephotus bourkii. The sequence continues at coordinate 6,908 of NW_026900671.1, forward strand.
TGCTCTCAGTACGCGGTGCTTTCCCTACACGCACCTCGCTGTACCCGGTGCTCTCAGTACGTGGTGCTCTCAGTACGCGGTGCTCTCAGTACCCAGTGCTCTCACTAACCAGGGGTCTCACTACCCAGTGTTCTCAGCACCTGGTGCTCTCAGTACCCATTGCTCTTAGTACCCGGTGATCTCAGTACCCATTGCTCTTAGTACCCGGTGATCTCAGTACTCGGTGCTCTCCTTACCCGCTGCTCTCAGTACCCAGTGCTCTCAGTAACCGGTGCTCTCAGTACCCAGTGCACTCAGTATGCAGTGCTCTCAGTACGCGGTGCTCTTCGTACGCGTTGCTCTCAGTACGCGGTGCGCTCAGTACGCGGTGCTCTCAGTACCCGGTACTCCCAGTACCCGGTGCTCTCATTAACCAGGGCTCTCACTACCCAGTGTTCTCAGTACCCGGTGCTCTCAGTAAGCGGTGCTCTCAGTACCCATTGCTCTTAGTACCCAGTGACCTCAGTATGCGGTACTCTCAGTACCCAGTGCTCTCATTACCCATTGCTCTTAGTACCCGGTGCTCTCAGTACACAAAGCTCTCAGTATGTGGTGCTCTCAGTACCCGGTGCTCTCAGTACCCGGTGCTCTCCATACGCGGTGCTCTCAGTACCGAGTGACCTCACTCGCCAGTGCTCTCAGTACACTGTGCTCTCAGTACCCAATGCTATCAGTACCAGCTGTTCTCAGTACCCGGTGCTCTCCGTACACGTTTTTTTCAGTACCCGGTGCTCTCCGTACGCGGTGCACTCAGTACGCGGTATTCTCCGTAGACAGTGCTCTCAGTGCCCGGTGCTCTCAGTACACGGTGCTCTCAGTACCCAGTGCTCTCAGTATGCAGTGCTCTCAGTACCCGATGCTCTCAGTACCCAGTGCTCTGAGTACCCAGTGCTCTCAGTACTCGGTGCTCTCAGTACCCATTGCTCTCAGTACCCGGTGCTCTGAGAACCCAGTGCTCTCAGTACTCGGTGCTCTCAGTACCCATTTCTCTCCTTCCCCGGTGCTCTCCGTACCTGGTGGTCTCACTGCCCGGTGCTCTCCGTACGCGGTGCTCTCAGTACCGAGTGCCGTCTGTCGCCAGTGCTCTCAATACGCTGTGCTCTCAGTACCCAGTGCTCTCAGTACCCAGTGCTGTCAGTACTCAGTGCTCTCTGTACGCGGTGCTCTCAGTACCCGGTGCTCTCAGTACCCAGTGCTCTCAGTACGCGGTGCTCTTAGTACAAGGTGCTCTCCTTACCCGCTGCTCTCAGTACACAGTGCTCTCCGTACGAGGTTATCTCAGTACGCTGTGCTCTCTTTTCCTGGTGCTCTCAGTACCCGGTGCTCTCAGTAAGCTGTGCTCTCAGTACGTGGTGCTCTCAGTACGCGGTTCTATCCTTACCCGGTGCTCTCAGTACCCAGCACTCTCAGTAAGCGGTGCTCTCAGTACGCTGCGCTCTCAGTACCCAGTGCTCTTACTACAAGGTGCTCTCCTTACCCGCTGCTCTCAGTACCTGGTGCTCTCCGTACGCTGTACTCTCAGTACTCAGTGCCTTCAGTACGCGGTGCTCTCAGTACCCAGTGCTTTCAGTACCCGCTGCTCTCAGTACCAAGTGCTCTCAGTACAAAGTGCTCTAAGTACACAGTACTCTCAGTACACGGTGATCTCAGTACGCCGTGCTCTCAGTACCCATTGCTCTCACTACCCGGTGCTCTGAGTACCCAGTGCTCTCAGTACTCGGTGCTCTCAGTACCCATTGCTCTCAGTACCCGCTGGTCTCAGTACCCGGTGCTCTCTGTACCCGGTGTTCTCAGTACACGGTGCTCTCCGTACCCGGTGTTCTCAGTACCCGGTGCTCTCCGTACGCGGTGCACTCAGTACGCGGTACTCTCCGTACTCAGTGCTATCTGTACGCGGTGCTCTCAGTACCCGGTGCTCTGAGTACCCACTGCTCTCAGTACTCGGTGCTCTCAGTACCCAGTGCTCTCAGTACCCGCTGGTCTCAGTACCCGGTGATCTCAGTACGCGGTGCTCTCCTTCCCCGGTGCTCTCAGTACCTGGTGCTCTCAGTACGCGGTTATATCAGTACGCGGTGCTCTCCTTACCCAGTGCTCTCAGTACCCGGTGCTATCAGTACGCGGTACTCTCAGCATGCGGTGCTCTCAGTACCTTGTGCTCTCAGTACGCGGTGCTGTCAGTGCACGGTGCTCTCAGTACCTGGCTCTCTTAGTACCAGGTACTCTCAGTACCCGGTGCTCTCAGTACCCTGTGCTCTCAGTATGCGGTGCTCTCAGTACGTGGTGCTCTCAGTACCGCGTGCTCTCAGCAAGGAGTGCTCTAATTACCCAGTGCTCTCAGTACGCGGTACTCTCAGTACCCGGTGCTCTCATTACCCGGAGCTCTCAGTGCTCGGTGCTCTCAGTACCTCGTGCTCTCAGTACCCAGTGCTCTCTGTACTCGGTGCTCTCAGTACCCAGTGCTCTCAGTACCAGGTGCTCTTTGTACCCAGTGCTCTTAGTACGCGGTGCTCTCCTTACACGCTGCTCTCAGTACCCGGTGATTTCCGTACGCGGTACTCTCAGTACCCAGTGCTCTCAGTACCAGGTGCTCTTTGTACCCAGTGCTCTTAGTACGTGGTTCTCTCCTTACCCGCTGCTCTCAGTACCCGGTGCTCTCCTTTCCCGGTGCTCTCAGTACCCGGTGCTCTCAGTACACGGTGCTCTCCGTACGAGGTGCTCTCAGTACGCGGTGCTCTCAGCAACCAGTGCTCTCAGAACGCAGTGCTCTCAGTACACGGTGCTCTTAGTACCCTTTGCTCTCAGTATCCAGTGGTCTCAGTACCAGGTGTTCTCAGTACCCAGTGCTCTCAGTACCCAGTGCTCTCAGTACGCGGTGCTCCTCTTACCCGGTGCTCTCAGTACCCGGTGCTCTTAGTACCCATTGCTCTCAGTACCCAGTGCTCTCAGTACGCCTTGCTCTCCATAAGCGGTGCTCTCAGTACCCGGTGCTCTCAGTCCACATTGCTCTCAGTGCCCGGTGATCTCAGTACGCGGTGCTCTCAGTACCCAGTGCTCTCATTACCCACTGCTCTCAGTACACAATGCTTTCAGTACCCAGTGCCCTCAGTACACGGTGATCTCAGTACGCGGTCCTCTCAGTACCGGGTGCTCTCTGTACCCATTGCTCTTCGTGCCTGGTGATCTCATTACGCGGTACTCTCAGTACCCGGTGCTCTCAGTACCCATTGCTCTTAGTACCCGGTGATCTCAGTACGCGGGTGCTCTCCTTACCCGCTGTTCTCAGTGCCCGGTGCTCTCCGTACGCGGTACTCTCAGTACCCTGTGCTCTCAGTACCCGGTGCTCTTAGTACCGGTGCTCTCCTTAGCCGGTGCTCTCAGTACGCGGTGCTCTCTGTACCCATTGCTCTTAGTACCCGGTGACCTCATTACGTGGTACTCTCAGTACCCAGTACTCTCAGTACCCAGTGCCCTCAGTACCCGGTGATATCAGCACGCGGTCCTCTCAGTACCCAGTGCTCTCATTACCCAGTGCTCTTATTACCCGGTGCTATCAGTACCCACTGCTCTCAGTACGTGGTGCTCTCAGTACGTGGTGGTCTCCTTACCCTGTGCTCTCAGTACCCTGTGCTCTCAGAACGCGGTGCTCTCAGTACGTGGCGCTTTCAGTACCCTTTGCTCTCAGTGCCCCGTGCTCTCAGTACGTGGTGCTCTCAGTACCCAGTGCTCTCAGTACCCGGTGCTCTCAGTACGCGGTGCTCTCAGTACCCGGTGCTCTTAGTACCAGGTGCTCTCAGTACCCAGTGCTCTCACTATCCTGTGCTCTCAGTACACGGTGCTTTTAGTACGTGGTGCTCTCAGTACCCATTGCTCTCAGTACCCGGTGCTCTCAGTACGCGTTACTCTCAGTACCCGGTGCTCTCATTACCCTGTGCTCTCAGTACTCGGTGCTCTCAGTACCCAGAGCTCTCAGTACCCGGTGCTCTCAGTACCCAGTGCTCTCTGTACTCGGTGCTCTCTGTACCCAGTGCTCCCAGTGCCAGGTGCTCTTTGTACCTAGTGCTCTTAGTTCGCGGTACTCTCCTTACACGCTGCTCTCAATACCCGGTGATTTCGTACGCGGTACTCTCAGTACCCAGTGCTCTCAGTACGCGGTGCTCTCCTTACCCGCTGCTCTCAGTACCTGGTGCTCTCTGTACGAGTTGCTCTCAGTACTCGGTGCTCTCAGTACCCAGTGATCTCAGTACCCAGTGCTCTCAGAACGCGGTGCTCTCAGTACACGGTGCTATCAGTACGAGGTGCTCTCAATATGCGGTGCTCTCAGTACGCGGTGCTCTCAGTACCTGGTGCTCTCAGTTCGCGGTGCTCCTCTTACCCGGTGCTCTCAGTACCCAGTGCTCTCATTACCCACTGCTCTCAGTACCCTGTGCTCTCAGTACGCGGTGCTCTTCTTATGCGGTGCTCTTAGTACCCACTGCTCTCAGTACCCGGTGCTCTCAGTACGAGGTGCTCTCAATACGCGGTACTCTCAGCATGCGGTGCTCTCAGTACCCTGTGCTCTCAGTACGCCTTGCTCTCATTACGCGGTGCTCTCAGTACCCGGTGCTCTTAGTTCCAGGTGCTCTCAGTACCCGGTGGTCTCAGTACACTGTGCTCTCAGTATGCGGTGCTCTCAGTACGTTTTGCTCTCAGTGCCGCTTGCTCTCAGCAAGCAGAGCTCTCAGTAATCGGTGCTCTCAGTACGCGGTACTCTCAGTACCCGCTGCTCTCATTACCCGGAGCTCTCAGTACTCGGTGCTCTCAGTACCTCGTGCTCTCAGTACCTCGTGCTCTCAGTACTCGGTGGTCTCAGTACCCAGTGCTCTCAGTACAGGTGCTCTTTGTACCCAGTGCTCTTAGTACGCGGTGCTCTCCTTACACGCTGCTCTCAGTACCCGGTGATTTCTTTACGCGGTACTCTCAGTACCCAGTGCTCTCAGTACGCGGTGTTCTCCTTACCCGCTGCTCTCACTACCCGGTGCTCTCCGTACGCGGTACTCTCAGTACTCAGTGCTCTCAGTACCCGGTGCTCTTAGTACCCTTTGCTCTCAGTATCCAGTGGTCTCAGTACCAGGCGTTCTCAGTACCCAGTGCTCTCAGTACCCTATGCTCTCAGTACGCGGTGTTCCTCTTGCCCGGTGCTCTCAGTACCCGGTGCTCTTAGTACCCATTTCTCTCAGTACCCAGTGCTCTCAGTACACCTTGCTCTCCATAAGCGGTGCTCTCAGTACCCGGTGCTCTCAGTACCCAGTGCTCTCATTACCCACTGCTCTCAGTACCCAATGCTCTCAGTACCCAGTGCCCTCAGTACCCGGTAATCTCCGTACGCGGTCCTCTCAGTACCGAGTGCTCTCTGTACCCATTGCTCTTAGTACCCGGTGATCTCATTACGTGGTACTCTCAGTACCCGGTGCTCTCAGTACCCATTGCTCTTAGTACCCGGTGATCTCAGTACGCGGTTCTCTCCTTACCCGCTGCTCTCAGTGCCCGGTGCTCTCCGTACGCGGTACTCTCAGTACCCAGAGCTCTCAGTACCCAATGCCCTCAGTACCCGGTGATATCAGTACGCGGTCCTCTCAGTACCCAGTGCTCTCATTACCCAGTGCTCTTAGTACCCCGTGCTATCAGTAACCAGTGCTCTCAGTACGTGGTGCTCTCAGTACGTGGTGGTCTCCTTACCCGGTGCTCTCATTACCCGGTGCTCTCATTACCCGGTGCTCTCAGTACTCGGTGCTCTCAGTACCCAGAGCTCTCAGTACCCGGTGCTCTCAGTACCCAGTGCTCTCCATACTCGGTGCTCTCTGTACCCGGTGCTCTCATTACCCTGTGCTCTCAGTACTCGGTGCTCTCAGTACCCAGAGCTCTCAGTACCCGGTGCTCTCAGTACCCAGTGCTCTCCATACTCGGTGCTCTCTGTACCCAGTGCTCTCAGTACCAGGTGCTCTTTGTACCTAGTGCTCCTAGTACGCGGTGCTCTCCTTACACGCTGCTCTCAGTACCCGGTGATTTCGTACGCGGTACTCTCAGTACCCAGTGCTCTAAGTACGCGGTGCTCTCCTTACCCGCTGCTCTCAGTACCTGGTGCTCTCTGTACGAGTTGCTCTCAGTACTCGGTGCGCTCAGTACCCAGTGATCTCAGTAGCCAGTGCTCTCAGAACGCGGTGCTCTCAGTACACGGTGCTCTCTGTACGAGGTGCTCTCAAGACGTGGTGCTCTCAGTACGTGGTGCTCTCAGTACCTGGTGCTCTCAGTTCGCGGTGCTCCTCTTACCCGGTGCTCTCAGTACGCAGTGCTCTCAGTACCCACTGCTCTCAGTACCCTGAGCTCTCAGTACGCGGTGCTCTTCTTATGCGGTGCTCTTAGTACCCACTGCTCTCAGTACCCGGTGCTTTCAGTACGAGATGCTCTCAATACGCGGTGCTGTCAGTACGCGGTGCTCTCAGTACGCGGTGCTCTCAGTACCCTGTGCTCTCAGTACGCGGTGCTCTTCTTACGCGGTGCCCTTAGTACGCACTGCTCTCAGTACGCGGTGCTCTCAGTACGCGGAGCTCTCAGTACGCGGTGCTCTCAGTACGCGGTGCTCTCAGTAACCGGTGCTCTCAGTACCTAGTGCTCTCAGTTCGCGGTGCTCTCCGTACGCGGTTATATCAGTACGCGGTGCTCTCCTTACCCGGTGCTCTCAATACCTGGTGCTCTCAGTACGCGGTTATATCAGTACGCGGAGCTCTCCTTACCCGGTGCTCTCAGTACCTGGTGCTCTCAGTACGTGGTGCTCTCAGTACGCGTTGCTCTCAGTACCGCGTGCTCTCAGTAACCGGTGCTCTCAGTACGCGTTACTCTCAGTACCCGGTGCTCTCATTACCCGGTGCTCTCAGTACCCAGAGCTCTCAGTACCCAAAGCTCTCAGTACGTGGTGCTCTCAGTACTCGGTGCTCTCTGTACCCAGTGCTCTCAGTACCAGGTGCTCTTTGTACCTAGTGCTCTTAGTACGCGGTGCTCACCTTACACGCTGCTCTCAGTACCCGGTGATTTCGTACGCGGTACTCTCAGTACCCGGAGCTCTCAGTACTAGGTGCTCTCAATACGTGGTGCTCTCAGTACGCGGTGCTCTCAGTACGCGGTGCTCTCATTACGCGGTGCTCTTCTTACCTGGTGCTCTCAGTACCCGGTGCTCTCAGTACGCGGTGCTCTCAGCATGCGGTGCTCTCCTTACCCGGTGCTCTCAGTACGCGGTGCTCTCAGTACCCAGTGTTCTCAGCAAGCAGTGCTCTCAGTACCCGGTGCTCTCAGTACGCGGTACTCTCAGTACCCGGTGCTCTCATTACCCGCTGCTCTCAGTACTCGGTGCTCTCAGTACCCAGTGCTCTCAGTACCCACTGCTCTAGTACCAGGTGCACTTTGTACCCAGTACTCTTAGTACGCGGTGCTCTTCTTAAACGCTGCTCTCAGTACCCGGTGATTTCCGTACGCGGTACTCTCAGTGCCCAGTGCTCTCAGTACGCTCTGCTCTCCTTACACGCTGCTCTCAGTACCCGGTGCTCTCCGTGCGCGGTACTCACAGTACTCATTGCTCTCAGTACCCGGTGCTCTCAGTACAGGGTGCTGTCCGTACGAGGTGCTCTCAGTACGCGGTGCTCTCAGTACCCAGTGTTCTCAGAACGCAGTGCTCTCAGTACATGGTGCTCTTAGTACACTTTGCTCTCAGTATCCCCTGGTCACAGTACCAGGTGTTCTCAGTACCCAGTGCTCTCAGTACCCTATGCTCTCAGTACGCGGTGCTCCTCTTACCCGGTGCTCTCAGTACCCGGTGCTGTTAGTACCCATTGCTCTCAGTACCCAGTGCTCTCAGTACCCGTTGCTCTCCTTACCCGGTGCTCTCAGTGCCCGGTGCTCTCAGTACGTCGTGCTCTCAGTACCCAGTGCTCTTAGTACCCGGTGCTATCAGTACCCAGTGCTCTCAGTACGTGGTGCCCTCATTACGTGGTGGTCGCCTTACCCGGTGCTCTCAGTACCCGCTGCTATCAGTACGCGGTGCTCTTAGTACCAGGTGCTCTCAGTACCCAGTGCTCTCACTACCCTGTGCTCTCAGTACACGGTGCTTTTAGTACGTGGCGCTCTCACTACCCATTGCTCTCATTATGCGGTGGTCTCAGTGCGCGGTGCTCTCAGTACCCGGTGCTCTCAGTATGCGGTGCTCTCAGTACGCAGTGCTCTCAGTACCGCGTGCTCTCAGTACCCAGTGCTCTCAGTACCCGGTGCTCTCAGTACGCGGTACTCTCAGTACCCAGTGCTCTCATTACGCGGTGCTCTCAGTACTCGGTGCTCTCAGTACCTCGTGCTCTCAGTACCCCGTGCTCTCAGTACACGGCGCTCGCAGTACCCACTGCTCTCAGTACCAGGTGCTCTTTGTACCCAGTGCTCTTAGTACGCGGTGCTCTCCTTACACGCTGCTCTCAGTACCCGGTGATATCCGTACGCGGTACTCTCAGTACCCAGTCCTCTCAGTACGCGGTGCTCTCCTTACCCGGTGCTCTCATTACCCGGTGCTCTCAGTACTCGGTGCTCTCAGTACACAGAGCTCTCAGTACCCGGTGCTCTCAGTACCCAGTGCTCTCAGTACTCGGTGCTCTCTGTACCCAGTGATTTCGTACGCGGTACTCTCAGTACCCAGTGCTCTCAGTACGCGGTGCTCTCCTTATCCGCTGCTCTCAGTACCTGGTGCTCTCTGTACGAGGTGCTCTCAGTACTCGGTGCTCTCAGTACCCAGTGATCTCAGTACCCAGTGCTCTCAGAACGCGGTGCTCTCAGTACACGGTGCTCTTAGTACCCTTTGCTCTCAGTCTCCAGTGGTCTCAGTACCAGGTGTTCTCAGTACCCAGTGCTCTCAGTACCCTATGCTCTCAGTACACGGTGCTCCTCTTACCCGGTGCTCTCAGTACCCAGTGCTCTCAGTACGCGGTGCTCTCCTTACCCACTGCTCTCAGTACCTGGTGCTCTCTGTAGGAGTTGCTCTCAGTACTCGGTGCTCTCAGTACCCAGTGATCTCAGTACCCACTGCTCTCAGAACGCGGTGCTCTCAGTACGCGGTGCTCTTAGTACCCTTTGCTCTCAGTATCCAGTGGTCTCAGTACCTGGTGTTCTCAGTACCCAGTGCTCTCAGAACCCTATGCTCTCAGTACGCGTTGCTCCTCTTACCCGGTGCTCTCAGTACCCAGTTCTCTCAGTACCCACTGCTCTCAGTACCCTGTGCTCTCAGTACGCGGTGCTCTTCTTATGCGGTGCTCTTAGTACCCACTGCTCTCAGTACCCGGTGCTCTCAGTACGAGGTGCTCTCAATACGCGGTGCTCTCAGTACCCGGTGCTCTCAGTACCTGGTGCTCTCAGTACGCGGTGCCCTTAGTACCCACTGCTCTCACTACGCGGTGCTCTCAGTACGCGGTGCTCTCAGTACGCGGTGCTCTCAGTACCCGATGCTCTCACTACCCGATGCTCTCCTTCCCCGGTGCTCTCCTTCCCCGGTGCTCTACGTACCTAGTGCTCTAACTACCTGGTGCTCTCAGTATTCGGTGCTCTCAGTACCGAGTGCCCACAGTCGCCAGAGCTCTCAGTACGCTGTGCTCTCAGTACCCAGTGCTCTCAGTACCCAGTGCTGTCAGTACTCAGTGCTCTCTGTACGCGGTGCTCTCAGTACGCGGTGCTCTTAGTACCCATTGCTCTTTGTACCCCATGACCTCAGTACGCGGTACTCTCAGTACCCAGTGCTCTCATTACCCATTGCTCTTAGTACCCGGTGCTCTCAGTACCCAAAGCTCTCAGTACGTGATGCTCTCAGTACGTGGTGCTCTCCTTACCCGGTGCTCTCAGTACCCAGTGTTCTCCGTACGCGGTTATCTCAGTACGCGGTGCTCTCCTTTCTTGGTGCTCTCAGTACCCGGTGCTCTCAGTACACGGTGCTCTCAGTACGTGTTGCTCTCAGTACGCGGTGCTATCCTTACCCGGTGCTCTCAGTACCCTGTGCTCTCAGTAAGCGGTGCTCTCAGTACGCGGCGCTCTCAGTACCCGGTGCTCTTAGTACCAGGTGGTCTCCTTACCCGCTGCTCTCCGTAACCGATGCTCTCCGTAGGCGGTACTCTCACTACCCAGTGCTTTCAGTACCCGCTGCTCTCAGTACCAAGTGCTCTCAGTACGCAGTGCTCTCAGTACACGGTACTCTCAGTACACGGTGCTCTCAGTACCCAGTGCTTTCAGTACACAGTGCTCTCAGTACCCGGCGCTCTCAGTACCCATTGCTCTCAGTAACCGGTGCTCACAGTACCCGGTGCTCTCAGTACCAAGTGCTCTCAGTACCCGGTGCTCTCCATACGCGGTGCTCTCAGTACCGAGTGCCCTCAGTCGCCAGTGCTCTCATTACGCTGTGCTCTCAGTACCCAGTGCTCTTAGTACCCGCTGGTCTCAGTACCCGGTGCTCTCTGTACCCGGTGTTCTCAGTACCCGGTCCTCTCCGTAAGCGGTGCACTCAGTACGCGGTACTCTCCGTACTCAGTGGTCTCAGTACCCGGTGCTCTCAGTACACGGTGCTCTCAGTACCCAGTGCTCTCAGTACGCAGTGCTCTCAGTACCCGAGTCTCTCAGTACCTGGTGCTCTCAGTAGCCGGAGCTCTCAGTACCCGTTGCTCTCAGTACCCGGTGATCTCAGTACGCGGTGCTCTCCTTCCCCGGTGATCTCAGTACCCGGTGCTCTCAGTACGCGGTGCTTTCCCTACCCGGTGCTCGCAGTACCCGGTGCTCTCAGTACGCGGTGCTCTCAGTACCCGGTGCTCTCAGGAAACGGTGCTCTCAGTACGCGGTGTTCTTCGTACGCGGTGATCTCAGTAAGCGGTACTCTCAGGACCCAGTGCTCTCAGTAACCAGTGCTCTCTGCACGCGGTGCTCTCAGTACCCGGTGCTCTCAGTACCCAGTGCTCTCAGTACTCGGTGCTCTCAGTACACGGTGCTCTCAGTACCCGGTGCTCTCAGTACCCAGGGCTCTCACTACCCAGTGTTCTCAGTACCTGGTGCTCTCAGTACCCGGTGCTCTCAGTACCCATTGCTCTTAGGACACGGTGATCTCAGTACTCGGTGCTCTCCTTACCCGCTGCTCTCAGTGCCCGGTGCTCTCCGTACGCGGTACTCTCCGTACCCAGTGCCCTCAGTACCCAGTGATATCAGTACGCGGTCCTCTCAGTACCCAGTGCTCTCATTACCCAGTGCTCTCAGTACGTGGTGCTCTCAGTACGCGGTGCTCTCCTTACCCGGTGCTCTCAGTACCTGGTGCTCTCCGTACGCGGTTATATCAGTACACGGTGATCTCCTTACCCAGTGCTCTCAGTACCCGGTGCTCTCAGTACGCGATACTCTCAGCATGCGTTGCTCTCAGTACCCTGTGCTCTCAGTACGCGGTGCTCTCAGTACCCGGTGCTCTCAGTACCCGGTGCTCTTAGCACCAGGTGCTCTCAGTACCCGGTGCTCTCAGTACCCTGT
>NW_026900672.1:0-1959 GCF_033783945.1 Neopsephotus bourkii
GAGGAAGGTGACCTTACCTCCAGCATTGCTTTCGTTCTCCAAGTGGCCACTTCTACAGACCTTAAGAAAAGCACAGATTCATTCTCTGCCCAAACCCAAACCAACACAGACGCAGTCAGAAAGTGAACCAGTGTGAAACACCCCTGTGACTGCCCTGGCACAACGCAGAGCCAGCACAGACCCTGCACCACAGAACAGCCAGGGCAGTCTCACCAGCCCATCTCAGGCCCCTGTGGGGCAAAGCAACACCTGAGCTGTCTGGGGGGACTTGGTGCACCCTTCCATAGAGGCAGCAGCCCCTCCAACCTATGAAGCAGGGGACTTGCTGCAGACAAGAACACTTCCCTCCCCACTGCCCAGTTCTAGACAGCCCTGGCTCCAGCAGCCCACTCCACGCCTGCCAGAACCACCAGTCCCCTCAACTGCCTGCAGGCAGGCAGAACAACGAGACTTCTGGATCAAACACAGACACTAGGAACTAAATAAATGAATAAACAAGAAATCTCAGGTTGTAACAGTGCTGTGGCTGCTCTGCAGCACACTGCAGGGTCCCTGCCACATTGCACCCTTCAGAGTTGCAGCTGAAAAGATGTTTTGAACCAGCCCCCTACAACCTCTCCACTGGTCCCAGCAGCACCATGATGGACACAAAGAGGAGGGGAAAGTCACTGCCACTCCTTGCCAAGCCTTCACTTTGTTCCTTCACACTACAAATTTAATGAAGGGCTCTTTATTTTATAGCTGTACTAATGTCAATGCAAAAAAAAACCCCGATGACGGTGGGCAAACACATCACCAGGCACCGACAAAAGCTCAGAGCAATCCTGGGGAGCAAAGGTGTTGGGATCCCACAGCTCCTGGTCTCACACACGACATAGTTAGAAAATCGGAGCCCAGCTCTGAGGCAAGGTGCTTCGAGTGCAATAGCACAACTGTGTTCTCAGCAGCATCAGGAGAGAGTCTATTGATTTAGCAAGCAAGAAGAATTGAACACATTCTCATCCTAAGAAATAAAAGAAATTAAACTACCTTCAGTCTCCAACTGAACAGAAGCTCCCATCACCCTTCCCCTGGCTCTGCCACTCAGAACTGAGGCTTCTGAAGTGCAGGGCCCTCAGTCCAGCTCTTCTCAAGCTTGTCCTCCTTTGTTTTGAAAAGGCCATTAAGTTCTCTACAGCTTGTTGGAAGGCCACTGATCTGATCATCAGTGGATTGGTAAAGTTCATCTGAACTACCTTCTTCTCTGGAAATAAAGTTTCAGTAACAAAATCAGGGTATGAAACAGAAGTAGAAGCGGGGGCAAAGCTGATCTTTAAGCAGTCTTTGAGGAACACAGACCCTCGGAGCTAAAGGCATGTGGGACTATCATCTTCGCTCCCAAGCTGCTTAGCAGCCACATTAAACCCTTTGAACTCTGATACACTCACCACACTCAGGGTGCATCACACTCAGGTGTATTACCCAGCTTCAGGTTCCTCCCTGAAATGATCAGGTACCAACAGCCCCTGCCTCAGCCCTGTCCTGCCCCTGGTCAGAGCCTGCCATGACCGAGGGGCCACAGCAGTACCTCTAACAAAGAACACCATCTGTCACTTGGGTTGCTAAAAGTCCACCACGAAGACTTCAAAGCCTGGGCCACCATCTGCTCTTTGCAGAACCTCACCTTGTTTTGTGAGTGCTTCTCTCAGAGCTGGGGTTATCATCTCTCACTTCCCACCCTCCTCCTTCCTCCCAGCATTCTCTTGAGTCAAGCTCATTCCAACAGCTCCTTCCTCCAGCTCACGTTCTCTCTGTTTAAAGACAAGGAATTACAACCATTTAAACCCAAGCATCACAGTTTCAACGTTGTGGTGCAGTTCAGCCACAGACCTGTTCAGCTTAAAACTGACACAAGTGTCCACACATTAATTCTTGCATTCCTGTAATTCTGCTTTTTACCCCTCTTCCCATCGGACTCTT